>NC_060139.1:35711110-35712192 GCF_021461385.2 Schistocerca piceifrons | reverse complement strand
TATACTGTACCACCTCACCAAAGATGAGACCTTTTTTAAAGCCAAAGATTTGATATAGAATGTGCTGCTGAGTAGTATACATTTTCATACCACATTACTAAACAGAAACTCAGTTTCCGAACATCAGACTGCATGTCCAAAATAGTTAAAAGTTGTATGACCCACAATTTATATAAACTAGAACAAAAACCAAGGCAAATGTTACTGTTTTTTCAGCATTTACATGTGATAATGTGTTGTCCATTGGAAAACATTGTTACAGTAACAATGGACCGTCCCAAACAGAAGTCGAGTAAAGTTGTCAGTTTATCAAAAGTTACTTCAGTCTGGAGAGGGAACTGAACTTAAAACTTCAAAATTACATTAAGTTTCAAATGGTACTACTCAAATTTTGACTCAGTGTCGTTTTGAGTGTGTGAAAAAATATGAACTTGAAAAAAAAGTTGTTTTGTTGTGCTGTTCATAACACATAATTTTGGTGATGCAGAGATAAAGGGAATGAAAATATCTTCAGAAAAGTTCAAAATGATTTAGACAGGTATATTGTAGGGGTTGGTTGTTCACCCCCACATTGTACAGAAAAACTTCTTCTGAACGTATGAAAAATAAAAATGAATAGGTAGAGTTTAATGTTTCAGTCAACTAGCTAAGACTTACAAGTAATTCAAAAATTTGTCCTGGGTTAGGCCCAAAAAACACAGCGAGGTATCCTGGGTTGGACACACGCACACACACACACACACACACACACGCACACACGCGCACACACACACACACACACACGCACACACACACACACACACACACACAAACTACTATGATTTGGTACGACCCCCGAGAGAGAGAGAGAGAGAGAGAGAGAGAGGGGAGGATAAAAACATTATAAACTCACTAATTAACTGTGCATATCAAAACCTTCAGTGAAAACCTCAGAAATACAACTGTGGAGCAAATTTATGGTCTTACACAGTAGTCTCGGCTTAGGATATTGCATCACATACAACCCAGGTCAAAATTAGCAGTTGGAATTCAGACAGCAGATGATTGATAGATTTAAGTATAACAGGTCAAAGCAATGCTTG